>NC_134980.1:0-30623 GCF_965638725.1 Aptenodytes patagonicus | reverse complement strand
GCCCCAAAAAGAGGTTGGGGGGTGGGGGGTGGGGGTGGGGGTTGGGGGGGGGGGGGAACCCCCAGTTCGCGGCTGCTTCGCAAAGGCCGGTCTGCTGCCAGCGCCCGGTTTGGGGGGGGGGGGTGTCCCCCAGTCCACAGAGCCCAGTTCCCAGCTGGTTCCCAGTTTGCCCTGCCCCGCTCCCAGTTCCCAGTTTGCCCTGCCCAGTTCCCAACTGGTTCCCAGTTTGCCCTGCCCAGTTCCCAGTTCCCAACTGGTTCCCAGTCCGCAGAGCCCAGTTTGCAGCCGGTTCCCAGTTTGCCCTGCCCCGCTCCCAGTTCCCAGTTTGCTGTTCCCAGTTCCCAACTGGTTCCCAGTTTGCCCTGCCCCGCTCCCAGTTCCCAGTTTGCTGTTCCCAGTTCCCAACTGGTTCCCAGTTTGCCCTGCCCCGCTCCCAGTTCCCAGTTCCCAGTTTGCCCTGCCCAGTTCCCAGTTCCCAACTGGTTCCCAGTTTGCCCTGCCCCGCTCCCAGTTCCCAGTTCCCAGTTTGCCCTGCCCAGTTCCCAACTGGTTCCCAGTTTGCCGTGCCCAGTTCCCAGTTCCCAACTGGTTCCCAGTTTGCCGTGCCCAGTTCCCAGTTCCCAGCTGGTTCCCAGTCCGCAGAGCCCAGTTTGCAGCCGGTTCCCAGTTCCCAGTTCCCAGCTGGTTCCCAGTTTGCAGTTCCCAGTTTGCCCTGCCCCGTTCCCAGTCTGCAACTGGTTCCCAGTTTGCAGTTCCCAGTCTGCCGTGCCCACTTCACTACCCATTCCCAGTTCCCAACTGGTTCCCAGTTTGCCGTGCCCCGTTCCCAGTCTGCAACTGGTTCCCAGTCTGCAAAGCCCAGTTTGCAACTGGTTTGCAGCCGGTTCCCAGTTCCCAACTGGTTCCCAGTTTGCCCTGCCCTGTTCCCAGTCTGCCCTGCCCAGTTCCCAGTTCCCAACTGGTTCCCAGTCCACAGAGCCCAGTTTGCAGCCGGTTCCCAGTTTGCCCTGCCCCGCTCGGTGCCCATTCCCAGTTTGCAGCTGGTTCCCAGTCTGCAAAGCCCCGTTTGCAACTGGTTTGCAGCCGGTTCCCAGTTTGCAGTTCCCAGTTTGCAGCCGGTTCCCAGTTTGCCATGCCCCGTTCCCAGTTTGCCGTGCCCAGTTCCCAGTTTGCCGTGCCCTGTTCCCAGTCTGCAACTGGTTCCCAGTCTGCAAAGCCCAGTTCCCAACTGGTTTGCAGCCAGTTCCCAGTTTGCCCTGCCCCGTTCCCAGTCTGCAACTGGTTCCCAGTCTGCAAAGCCCAGTTTGCAACTGGTTTGCAGCCGGTTCCCAGTTTGCCCTGCCCCGTTCCCAGTTTGCAGTTCCCAGTTTGCTGTTCCCAGTTCCCAGCTGGTTCCCAGTTTGCTGTGCCCAGTTCCCAGTTCCCAACTGGTTCCCAGTTTGCCGTGCCCCGTTCCCAGTTCGCTGCCCCTTCCCAGTCTGCGACTGATTCCCAGTTTGCAGTTCCCAGTTTGCAGTTCCCAGTTTGCCATGCCCAGTTCCCAACTGGTTCCCAGTTTGCAGTTCCCAGTTTGCAGTTCCCAGTTCCCAGCTGGTTCCCAGTTTGCCGTTCCCAGTCTGCCGGGCCCCGTTCCCAGTCTGCAACTGGTTCCCAGTCCACAAAGCCCAGTTCCCAACTGGTTCCCAGTTCCCAGTTCCCAGTTTGCAGTCGGTTCCCAGTTTGCAGTTCCCAGTTTGCCGTGCCCCGTTCCCAGTTTGCCGTGCCCAGTTTCCCAACTGGTTCCCAGTTTGCCGTGCCCACTTCACTACCCATTCCCAGTTTGCAGCCGGTTCCCAGTCCATGCAGCCTGGTTCCCAACCGGTTCCCAGTTTGCCCTGCCCCGTTCCCAGTCTGCAACTGGTTCCCAGTTCCCAGTTCCCAGTTTGCCGTGCCCAGTTCCCAGTCTGCAACTGGTTCCCAGTCCGCAAAGCCCAGTTCCCAACTGGTTCCCAGTTCCCAGTTCCCAGTTCCCTGTTCCCAGTTCCCAGTTCCCAGTTTGCCATTCCCAGTTTGCCCTGCCCTGTTCCCAGTTCCCAACTGGTTCCCAGTTCCCAGTTTGCCATTCCCAGTTTGCCGTGCCCTGTTCCCAACTGGTTCCCAGTTCCCAGTTTGCCGTTCCCAGTCTGCCGTGCCCCGTTCCCAGTTCCCAGTTCCCAGTTCCCAGTTTGCCATGCCCTGTTCCCAGTTCCCAACTGGTTCCCAGTTCCCAGTTCCCAGTTTGCCGTTCCCAGTTTGCCGTGCCCTGTTCCCAGTTCCCAGTTCCCAGTTCCCAGTTTGCCGTTCCCAGTTTGTCCTGCCCAGTTCCCAGTTCCCAGTTCCCAGTTCCCAGTTTGCCCTGCCCCGTTCCCAGTTCCCAGTTCCCAGTTTGCGACTGGTTCCCAGTTCCCAGTTTGCCGTTCCCAGTTTGCCGTGCCCTGTTCCCAGTTCCCAACTGGTTCCCAGTTCCCAGTTTGCCGTTCCCAGTCTGCCGTGCCCTGTTCCCAGTTCCCAACTGGTTCCCAGTTCCCAGTTTGCCGTTCCCAGTTTGTCCTGCCCAGTTCCCAGTTCCCAGTTCCCAGTTCCCAGTTTGCCCTGCCCCGTTCCCAGTTCCCAGTTCCCAGTTCACGACTGGTTCCCAGTTCCCAGTTTGCCGTTCCCAGTTTGTCCTGCCCAGTTCCCAGTTCCCAGTTCCCAGTTCCCAGTTTGCCCTGCCCCGTTCCCAGTTCCCAGTTCCCAGTTCACGACTGGTTCCCAGTTCCCAGTTTGCCGTTCCCAGTTTGTCCTGCCCAGTTCCCAGTTCCCAGTTCCCAGTTCCCAGTTTGCCCTGCCCCGTTCCCAGTTCCCAGTTCCCAGTTTGCGACTGGTTCCCAGTTCCCAGTTTGCCGTTCCCAGTTTGCCGTGCCCTGTTCCCAGTTCCCAACTGGTTCCCAGTTCCCAGTTTGCCGTTCCCAGTCTGCCGTGCCCTGTTCCCAGTTCCCAACTGGTTCCCAGTTCCCAGTTTGCCGTTCCCAGTTTGTCCTGCCCAGTTCCCAGTTCCCAGTTCCCAGTTCCCAGTTTGCCCTGCCCCGTTCCCAGTTCCCAGTTCCCAGTTCACGACTGGTTCCCAGTTCCCAGTTTGCCGTTCCCAGTCTGCCGCGCCCCGTTCCCAGTTCCCAACCGGTTCCCAGTTTTGCCGTGGCCGGAAGCCCAGTTCGCACCCGCCCCCCCCCCTCCCCCCCCCCCTTCCCCCCCCCCCCCCCCCCCCCCAAAAAAACTCCGCGGCGACTCCAGAATTATTATTATTATTATTTCGTTTCGTCGGTTTTTTTTTCTTTTTTTTTTTCCTTTTCCTTTTTTTTTTTTTTGGATTTTCCTCTGGAAATTCAGCAGTAAAAGGGGCCCCCCCCCGGCCCCCCCCCCCGCCCCCCCCCGGCCCCCCCCCGGGGGCGTTAACATCGGGCCTTGGGGGGGGTGGGGGGGTTGGGGTTATTTTTTTCATGCACTAATCGCATCGGCCCTGGAAAACACCCACAAATCCTTAAAAACGGTCCTTAAAAGCGGGGGGGGGGACACGGGGGGGGGGGGGACACACACACCACCCCCCCCCCCCAGGCGACGTCCGTCGCCGGGCGCTGCGGGGCGGCGGGGGGGGGGGGGGGGGGGGGGGGTTTGCCGGGCCCCCCCAAAAATACGAGGAACGAAGCGGCGCGTCCCGCCAACCCCCTTCGCCGGGGAAACCAACCCCCCCCCCAACCCCCCCCCCAACCCCCCCCCCAAAAAATAAAAGACCCCAAAATGCGAATTTTTTTTCATTTTTCCTTTGTTTTTGTTGTTTCCCCGGCGGGAGGAATCGCTTAAAAATGGGGGGGTCGGGGTTTATTTTCCTTCGGGGTTTTTTTTTTTCCGCGGTCCGGGGGGGGGGGGGGGGGGGGGAGAAAGAAAACCCCCAAATCGCCTTTTTTTTAATTATTTCAACAATAACTTACGCCCTGCTTTAAAAACTACCATTTTGCCCGAGACGTTCCTATCGTGTCGCGACGTTACACCCCCCCCCCCCCCAAAAAAACCCCACACCCCCCCAAAAAAAAATAAAGGGGGGGGGGGGGGGGGTTGTTTCCAACCCAACAGCGAAACCCAAATCCCCCGGGGCGAGGGGGTGGGCCAGAACCCCCCCCCCCGCCAACCCCAACCTAAAAAAACCCCAAAAAGCCGGAGTTCCGTCCCAAAACCGCGCCGGGAGGCGGCAGGCGAGGAGGAGGAGGAGGAGGAGGAGGAGGAGGAGGAGGAGGGCGGCAGCGGGGGAAAATGGTTAAAATGTAGTGTTTCGCCCCATTTTTTTGGGGGGGGGGGGGGGGGGGAGCAGCGACGCGTCCGGCTTCCGATTCGAGTTTTGCCCGAGTTTTGCCTTATTTTTTTTTTGGGGGGGGGGGGGGGGGGGGTCCTTTCCTTCCCCCCACCCCCAGCCCTTCGCCAGCACCGAAAACGGCCCAAAAACCCCCCAAAATCCACCCCCCACCCCAAAAAAGGCCCCTCCGGCCGTGCCCAAAGGCACCGAAATCGCCTTTTTTTAACGGCAAACACCCCCCCCCCCCCCCCCCCAAGGCCGAGCCCTCCCCAGGCGAGAACCGGGGGGGGGGGGGGGGGGGGGTGTTTGGGGGGTGGTTTTGGGGGGTTTTTCTCATTTTTTTCTACTTTTCTGAGGGGTTTTTTTTTCCTTTATTTTCCGTCTTTTCGGGGTTTGGGGTTTTTTTTTTTTTGAAATTTGGGCCGGTTTTTATTACCGTAAAAAAAAAACAACCCCCCCCCCCCCCCCAAAACCCCCCAAAGGCGGCGGCCGCCATTTCCCCCACCAGGTAAAGCACGAGGCGGGAGAAATTGGGGGGGGGGGGGAAAGAAAAGCCCTTTTTGGGGGTTCCCGTGGGCCGGAGGAGCCCCGCCCCGGGGGGGTGGGGTGGGTGGGGTGGGGGGCAGGTGGTTTTGGGGGGGTTTGGGCTGTTTTCGTCACCGGGGGAGGAGGAGGGGGGGGGGTGTGGGTGTGGGGGGGGGTTTTGGGGGCATCTTTAAAGTGCGAAGAGACCCAGGAGGGGCGGCGGGAGCCTTCCCCGTGCTCTCCCAGCGGTACCATGAAAATCCAGTTTAAAACCACCCCGGTACTGGGAGGGGGGGTGGGGGGGGGTGGGGGGGAGGCTGATGGTGTGGAGGGGGCACCCCCACACACCCCCCCCCCCCCCCGGCCGCCGCCGCCGGCCCCGGGCGTCCTCGCCGCAGCCAAATCCCGGTTTTCCTTCCCCGAAGAACGGAAACTCAATCGGCCCAAAATCCCCCAAATCGGCACCGGGCCCAAATCCCCCAAATCGGCACCGGCTTTTCCGGAGGGAAAAAAAAAAACCCACACCCCAAATCCAGCCGAAAACGGGGTGCGGGGAAGGGGGGGGCGGGTAGGGGGGGGGGGGGGGGGGGCAGCGGGCCCGACCCCTCCCCTCCGGTAAGTGCTTAATGCCAAAATCCCCGGAGAGGGGCGGAAACGGGGAGGGGTTCCCGGCCAAAAAGGCAACGCCGGGCACCCGCGAAGGCTTTTTGGGGGTGGGTGGAAACGGGGCTGGGGGGGGGGGGGGGGGGGGGGGGGTCCTGGGGTTCGTCGGACGACTCCCGGGATGCGTCGGGCGGCGTTGGATGAGCCTCGGGTCATCTCGGATGAGTCTCGGGATGCGTCGGGCGGCGTGGGAAGAGTCTCGGGATGCGTCGGGGAGGCTCGGGACGTCGTCGGACGAGCCTCGGGCCGAGCCGGGCTGCGTCGGATGAGCCGCGGGCCGCGCTGGACCCCGTGGGATGAGCCTCGGGCCGTGCTGGACCAGCTTTGGGCCACATCAGACGAGCCTCGGGCCGTGCTGGACCACGTCGGATGAGCCTCGGGCCGTGCTGGACCACGTCGATGAGCCTCGGGCTATGCTGGACAACGTCGGATGAGCCTCAGGCCATGCTGGACCACATTGGGTGAGCCTCGGGCCATGCTGGACCATGTTGGATGAGCCTCGGGCCGTGCTGGATCACGTCGGATGAGCCTCGGGCTAAGCTGGACCCCGTGGGATGAGCCTCAGGCCGTGCTGGACCAGCTTTGGGCCACATCAGATGAGCCTCGGGCTATGCTGGACGATGTCGGATGAGCCTCAGGCCATGCTGGACCACGTTGGATGAGCTTTGGGCCACATCAGACAAGCCTTGGGCTAAGCTGGACCACGTTGGGTGAGCCTTGCACTAAGCTGGACCACGTTGGATGAGCCTTGCACTAAGCTGGACCACGTTGGATGAGCCTCGGGCCGTGCTGGATCACATCGGATGAGCCTTGCACTAAGCTGGACCACATTGGATGAACCCTGGGCTAAGCTGGACCACGTCGGATGAGCCTCAGGCCGTGCTGGATGAGCTTTGGGCCACATCAGATGAGCCTCGGGCCATGCTGGACCATGTTGGATGAGCCTCGGGCCGCGCTGGACCCCGTGGGATGAGCCTCGGGCCGTGCTGGACCAGCTTTGGGCCACATCAGACGAGCCTCGGGCCGTGCTGGACCACGTCGGATGAGCCTCGGGCCGTGCTGGACCACGTCGATGAGCCTCGGGCTATGCTGGACAACGTCGGATGAGCCTCAGGCCATGCTGGACCACATTGGGTGAGCCTCGGGCCATGCTGGACCATGTTGGATGAGCCTCGGGCCGTGCTGGATCACGTCGGATGAGCCTCGGGCTAAGCTGGACCCCGTGGGATGAGCCTCAGGCCGTGCTGGACCAGCTTTGGGCCACATCAGATGAGCCTCGGGCTATGCTGGACGATGTCGGATGAGCCTCAGGCCATGCTGGACCACGTTGGATGAGCTTTGGGCCACATCAGACAAGCCTTGGGCTAAGCTGGACCACGTTGGGTGAGCCTTGCACTAAGCTGGACCACGTTGGATGAGCCTTGCACTAAGCTGGACCACGTTGGATGAGCCTCGGGCCGTGCTGGATCACATCGGATGAGCCTTGCACTAAGCTGGACCACATTGGATGAACCCTGGGCTAAGCTGGACCACGTCGGATGAGCCTCAGGCCGTGCTGGATGAGCTTTGGGCCACATCAGATGAGCCTCGGGCCATGCTGGACCATGTTGGATGAGCCTCGGGCCGTGCTGGATCACGTCGGATGAGCCTTGGGCTAAGCTGGATCACGTCGGATGAGCCTTGGGCTAAGCTGGACGACGTTGGATGAGCCTTGGGCTAAGCTGGACCATGTTGGATGAGCCTCGAGCCGTGCTAGACCACATCGGATGAGCTTTGGGCCACATCGGACAAGCCTTGGGCTATGCTGGACCACATTGGATGAACCCTGGGCTAAGCTGGACCCCGTCGGATGAGCCTCGGGCTAAGCTGGACCATGTTGGATGAGCCTCAGGCCGTGCTGGATGAGCTTTGGGCCACATCAGATGAGCCTTGCGCTAAGCTGGACCACGTTGGATGAGCCTCGAGCCGTGCTGGATCACGTCGGATGAGCCTTGGCTAAGCTGGACCATGTTGGATGAGCCTTGGGCTAAGCTGGACGATGCTGGATGAGCCTTGGGCTAAGCTGGACCATGTTGGATGAGCCTCGAGCCGCGCTGGACCACGTCGGATGAGCTTTGGGCCACATCAGATGAGCCTCGGGCTAAGCTGGACCACATTGGATGAGCCTCAAGCCGTGCTGGATCATGTCGGATGAGCCTTGGCTAAGCTGGACGACGTTGGATGAGCCTCGGGCTAAGCTGGACCACGTTGGATGAGCCTCAAGCCGTGCTGGATCATGTCGGATGAGCCTCGGGCTAAGCTGGACCATGACGGATGAGCCTTGGGCTAAGCTGGACCACGACGGATGAGCCTCGAGCCGTGCTGGACACGTCGGATGAACCCTGGGCTAAGGTGGACCGTGTCGGATGAGGCTCGGGCTGCATCGAACAAGCCCGGGGGCTGTGCCGGGGGCTGTGCCGGACGACACCGGATGAGCCTCAGGCTGCACCGCAGCGCGTCGGATGAACCCTGGGCCATGCTGGGCCATGCTGGGCGAGCTGGGGCCGTGCCGGCCGAGCCTCGGGCCACGCCGGATGAGCTTCGGATAGCGCCGGGTGAGCCGCCGGCCGCGTCCCGTGGGATTGCGAGGGGGTTTGGCGGCGCCGGGGCCGAGCCGAAAAGTCCAGGGGCAGCCGGAGAAGCGTCCGATCTGCCGAGCGCCCGGCACACGGGTCCACCGGCTCAGCCCCACCATCCCGCCGGCGCCGGATCCGCCCCTCAACCCCCTGCCCAAACCGAAAGCCGGGGGGGAAAAAAAAATCCTCCTGGGGTCCCAAGTCCGGCCGCCCCGGCGCGCTCCCGCCATGCCCAAGTCTGCGCCGGGGCGGGAGAGGGCGAGCCCAAGCCCGGCGCTCGCTTCCCCGTCTCCGCCGGGCGCCCCAGACCAGACCAAGATTCTTGTGGGTTTTTTGTTGTGTGGGGTTTTGTGTTTTTGTGGGTTTTTTTTTTTTTCCCGGTTGGTTTTTTGTTGGTTTGTTTTTGTTTTGTTTTGTTTTTTTTTTCCCCCGGCGCCAGCTCACAGCGTGTGCTGCTCCGCGTGGAGCTGGGCCGGGAGGAGCGGCTGGACGGGCGACTGCGGCGACGGCGGCGGGGTCCGGGGAGGCGAGGGTTGAGCCGTGGCCGGCGTGGCGGGGAGGAAAGGGGCGCCGGGGGGGGCGGCGGATGGAGAACCGGGAGCGGCGCTGGGGGCTCGAGGATGGGCCGGTTGTAGAAAAAGAAGGGGCACTGCTGGATGAAGAGTTCGATGATTGTCTGGTAGGTGCGGGTGGCCGTCAGGGCGTCCATCGTGCTGAAGTCGGGTCTCATCAGGGTGGGCCAGAAGCAGATGGAGAGGTTCTCGCTGGTCATCAGGTTCACCCGGTGGTTGTGGCTGACCCTGCGGCGGAGAGAGGGGACGAGACGACGCTGGCGCGACGCCGGCAGGGATCCCCATTGCCTCGACACCATCCGGCGCTCGGGGCAGGGTGGGGGGGGGGGGTGGGGTTGGGGTGCCCCGGAGCCCTCCCCGCGGCCCGGGCACCCCGATACGTACTTGTTCAAGTGCCCGATGACGTATCTGAAGACCTCGTAGTTCTCCTTGGGAAATTTCCTCAGCACTTCCTTCAGCGCGTGGAGTTTCTGCTCCCGGTCATTGATTCTGCCGGGAGGGAAAACGGAGTCGGGGGAGCTGCGGCGGCAGAGAAACGCTCGCCGGGCATCGCAGCCGGTCGTGGCAGCGTCCCGCTGCGGGATCCCTCCTCTTTGCGTGTGTGTGTGGGGGGATTTTTGGGGCCACCGGTTCGAGCGGATCATCGGTCTTCCCGAAAATAAACCCGGCAAAAACCCGCGCTGCTCACGGGCGCAGGCCGGCACCGAGCGGCGATGCCGGGGCAGAGCACCTCCGGCCAGAACAGGCTCGGAGGGCGCGAATTAATAAGGGGACGTGCCCGCAAATGGGCTTTGGCGGTATGAATTAACGAGACGTGCCTGCAAACGAGCTGGTACGATGGGAGTTAATAAGGAGACGGGCCGGGCTGGGTCGGGAGGAGAATCGGAACCCCCCGGGCGTACTCACTGTGGGCTTCCACCAGCTCAGCCTGCATGGTGTAGGGGACCAGGGGCTCGGGCAGCTCGGAGAAGAAACTCTTCATGGCACCGGCCACGGTGTTGACGGTGAAATCCTTCTCGGCCAGGTCCAGCCCGTGATCTGCAAAGGGGGGGGGGGGGGGGAGAGGCTCGGGGTTACACCCCCGGGCTCACGGTCGCACCCCGAAAGCGCCGAGGGGTGCGGGAAGCCGATGGGGGCGGGGGGGGGGTTCACCCCGAAGCGGCTCGGCGGTGCTGCCGGCAGAAAAGCGCCTCCAGCCGCGGACCCGAATCTCCATTTCCCAGAGGAGCCGAAGCCCGACGCCCAGCGGCACGAGGGGGCGAAGGAAGGGGCACGAAAACGGGTAAAACACCCCAAAAAACCGCAGGGATCGGAGAGTCCTGGTGCCCGGCGTCGCTCCTTGGGCCCGGCACGGGGCAGCGCGGCCGCGGCGGGCTCGTCCGGGTTATAAAAACAACGGGGCTTAAGCGCGTCCAAACGCTTTTTCATCCTAAAAACGCTTGGGCGGCGGAGGGGCCGCGGCGGAGCGGCTGCGGGGCTGCAGTGGAGGGGCCGCGGCGGAGGGGCCGCGGGCGTCCCTCGAGTTTTGGGGTGGGAAAGGAGGGATCGCGGCCGCAGAGGTTACCCTGGTCGAACTGCCGCTGCAGGCTCTCCATCTCCGACTTGTTCCCGCTCACGCGATAGATGCCTTCGGTGCTCAGCCCTGGCGAGGAAAAAGAGCAGATGTCAGCGCAAGGCGGGGGCGCAGGGGGGGGGCTTTAGGGACATCCCCCCCCCCCCCCCCCAAAACCTTTGTTTATAGGCATTAAAATCCGCACGGCTCATTTGCTCCCCGAAACCTGGAAGCGACGATATCCCCAAAGCCCCCCCCCCCCCGCCCCCCGGCGAAATCCCGCTCCGCCGGGAAATCCTCGTTTCAACCCAGCCCGCGATCCCGTCCCGACGGGGAGGAGTTCCCCTGTTTAGTGTTTTTAACCTTCGAAACCCAGCGCCCCGCAGAGATTTTCTTTCTTCTTCTTCTCTTCTTTTTTTAAGTCCAAAATTAGGAGTTACAGCAAGCTAACGTCAAAATCGAACCAACCCTCCCGGAGCTCCGCGCAGAATTTCTCACCCCTCCTTTATCTTTTTACCCCCTCCTCTATTATTATTTTTTTTTACACGGCTCCTCCAACCCTCAACCTCGATTTTAGGTGATTTAGCCCCAGGGTAGCGTTCAGCTCCCGGCGTCGCTTTGCCCCCACCGAAAGCGTTAACGATTAATTCCAATTACAGCACGCTGCGAAGACGCCGACGTCTCTTCCGCGGCAAGGCACCTGCGCCCCAATAATATCCTTTTTTTGGTGCACAGAGGCGGAAAAAGAAACGAAACTCGGTCTCCCCGACGAGAAAACACTGCCTGGATTTTCCGGATGGGAGACCGGGGGGGGGGGGGGGGTGAGGCGGCACCGGCTGTTTTTTCTCGGACGTGGCAGCGGTGTCGGTTCACGCTTTTGCCATCGGCAGAAAAAAAACAACCCCCACCCCAACGCCGGAGAAAGGGGAAGCGCCCGCTGCCCGATCTCCCCGTCGCAGCAAGAGCCCGACGAGGGGGGGGGGGGGGGGGGGGGTAAAAAAGCCGTCGGACGCAAAAGCCTGGAGTTTATTTCGGTGTTAATTAAGGCGGCCGGAGGCCGAGAACGTGGCGCCGTATCCATCAACATCAACCGCTCGGAGGGAAAGGTGCGAGGCGGACGTGTCCCCGTCCCCCCCCCCCAAAAAAAAACCCCAATCCCGCCTGAAAGCAGCCGGAATTCGCCTGAATTATTTCGGCCCTCCGCCTCTGAGGCCGGGGATGGGAACCGGCAAAGGTCCGAGGCCGGCGTTTCTCCGGGCGCACTCGTTTTGCCAGGTAATAATAAAAAAAAAAAAAAAAAGGAGCCGGGGAAGAGTTTTACGCCTTCCCAGAAAAACCACGGCGACCCGAGCTCGCGATGCAGGGAAACAAACAAAAAAAATACCCCAAACCCCTCCCCGCGCGTTGCCGTCGCGCGAAGAGACCTTCCCCCCCGGGGCAGAAAGCTCCGCAGCCGGTCGCTCTTACCTGTCGCTTCGATGTACTCGATGCACCGCTCGATAAAGACGGGGATGGGTTTCTCCGGAGTCACTACGTTGGTCAGCGGCACCCCAAAATAGTTGCTTTCCCACGTCGTCTTCGTGATGGACGGCCGAGGTTTGGGCTTTGGTTTCTGCGGGAGAGAGGGGAGCGGAGTTGAGGCGAAGACCCCAAACGAGCCCGTTTATTTAGACGCCGAAATCCGCGAGTCGCCCCGTTGCCGCCGAGATAGGAAGGATGCGGAGGCTGCTCTTAAAAAAGAAAATATCTTTGCGGGGCGAAGGATCTCGGCAGCCAAAATCCAGTTATTTTGGCAGGAGCGGCACAAGCCGAGCCGACGGGGAAAGCCGCGGCCCCGACAAACTCCCGCTGCTCCTCGGCCGACCGAACCGTGCCGAGCGTAGCCGCGGATAAAGCCTAAACGGCGGCGACCGGGCCGCCGGGCTGAATTCCCAGCCGGGCCAGATCCAAGGGGAGCCGGCGAGGGGCCGGGGGGGGGGGGGGGGGGGGGGGAAACCCCTCCCGGAGATGCTCCCGCATCCGCAGCATCCTCACCGCCAGCCGCGAGACCTGGATAAACGTGCCGATTCCGGTGGATTGCTATTTATTCAAGGAATTTATTGTTTATCCCAATGGATTCTTGTTTATCCCAATGGATTCTTGTTTATCCCAATGGATTCTTGTTTATCCCACCGCGTTATTTACCCCACCGCATCACTATTTATCCCACCGCATTATTATTTATCCCCACGCATGTTACATTATATATTATTATTCCACTACGAACAAGACGCTTATTCAAGCGGGCCGCTATTATTATTTACTCAGGTGAATTATCATCCTCGCGAATAACGTATTTATTCAAGAGAGAGGCGGAGACGGGGGTTACGGACAGGGCAAACCACTTCTCCCGACGCTCCCTTCCCCGCTACGGGACGTTAAACCTGACCGAAGGCTCTCGCAAAGCCGCCGCCGGCTTTCATCCCACACGTCGTCGCTCGCCAACACCCGAGATGGAGCCTCCTGGATGTCGCGGCTTCGGCGAAAAAGAAACGGCGGCGGCGTTTTCATCGAAATAGGCATTTTTTGGCCAGTCTTCAGCTGGGGGGGGGGGGGGAAAAACCCCAAACCTCTCCGGGTGCGGAAGGGAACAACCAGAAAACGGGAGAACCCAACGGGACTTGACCAAAGGGGAACTTCACCCAACTTGGCGAACCTCTAGGACGAAGCGGCTGGCCGGGCAGACGAGGGGAGAGCGGCGGACAGCGTCTGCCTGGGCTTCGGTAGGACCTTTGATACCATCTCCATCGGGTTCTCCTGGAGAAGCCGTTGACGAGCGGAGGGTGAGGCGGGTTGAAGACCGGTTGAACGGCCAGGCCCGAGGGGCGGCGATCAGGGGAGCAAAGCCTAGTCGGAGGCCGGCGGCGTAGCCCAGGGCTCGATCCCGGGTCCAGTCCTGGCCAACATCTTCATTACTGAGCTGGACGATGGGGCAGATGCACCCCCCGGCAAGTTGGCAGATGACACCAAAGCGGGAAGAGCGGCCGATACCCCAGAAGGTCGTGCTGGAGTCCAGAGGGACCTCGACAGGCTGGAGAAATGGGCTTGAGGGGAACCTCGTTGAAGTTCAACAAGGAGAAGCGCAAAGTCCTGCCCCTGGGGAGGGACGACCCCAGGCACCCCAGTCTACGCCGGGGGGGGGGTCACCCAGCCGGAAAGCAGCTCGGCGGAGAAGGACCTGGGGCTCTTGGTGGACACCAAGCTGACCACGAGCCAGCAAGGTGCCGCAAAGGCGGCCAACGGTGTCCTGGGCTGCATTAGACATCCCGGGAAGCGTTCAAGGTCAGGTTGGACGGGGCTCGGAGCAACCCGATGCGGTGGGAGATGTCCCTGCCCACGGCAGGGGGTTGGACTGGGCCGTCTTCGAAGGTCCCTTCAACCCGAACCCTTCTGTGATTCTATGACTCTGTGGATGAGCAACCTGCTCTAGCGGAAGATGTCCCCACCCACGGATCTCTGAAGGTCCCTTCCAACCCAAACCTTTCTACGACTCTGTTGACGGGGCTTGGAACAACCTGACCTAGCGGAAGATGCCCCTGGCCATGGATCTTTGAAGGTCCCTTCCAACCCAAACCCTTCTATGACTCTACGGGCCAGGGCTCTCAGCAACCTGCTCTAGCGGAAGATGTCCCCACCCACGGATCTCTGAAGGTCCCTTCCAACCCAACCCATTCCATGATTCTCTGATCAGGATCTTGCTACTAAACTTCAAGGAATGAGCAAATACAACTCCGCAACGCGTCACCAAAGCAAAGGTGGAAACCCAAACGCTCCTCCAGCCCCGGGCGAGGTGGTACCGGCAACCGCACGCCGTTCCCGCCGGCAAAACGAAGATGAAACCCGTGACTCGAAAATAGATCCCCAAAATTAAGGGGGCGCAATGAAAACGCCGAGCATCGCTGTTGGCAGGAGCATCCGCTGCCCGGCCACGGCCCTCGGCTTCCCCTTGGAAAAGGGGACGTGCGACAATACAGCACGGGAGCGAAACCCGAAAACGCTGGCTGGAAACCCCAAAAAGCCAGTTATAAACCCAAACCCGCTGGCTGGAAACCCGGTCCCGTCAGCGGAGCCTCTTCCCCTTGCAGAAGAGCGCAGCCCGCGCTCCCCTCGGCGCGTCCCACGCCACGGGAGCGAGCGTATCCGTCGCCGTAAGGGAAGTTTCTGCCTATGCGGATGTTTTGGGGAGACTCAAAACACCTTTTTTTTTTGGCGGGGGGGCCTCGAAACACCTTTTTTTGGATGAAAGCAACCGGCTCTCCCCGATCCTTGAGCACCCCCCACGAGCGGGAGCACCCGGACGGAGCTTTCCTTAACGCAGCGAGCGGAAAAACGATGCTTCGGCCGTCGGCCGTAGAAGGGAAAAGCGAGGAAGGTCTCGGTACGACAGGGCAGGGACCGGGATCGTTCCCGGAGGCCGAGGGCGTCGCTCCAGCCTCGTCCTCCCCGCCGAGGAGAGGAGGATTTCGGTTTGCTCCTTCCTGCTTGGCAGAGCGCGGCAGGCGGCTCTCCCTTTGTTTCCAGTGGAAATTAATAACGCCTCTTAATTACCGCGATGGGTTTCGCAGCGGCTCCGAGCAGGACGTCCGGCGGCTGCCGCTGTTCCCTCTGCCGGGCCGGGGGCAGCGCGGCCCCCGCTTCCCTTCCTCCCCTCTTCCTCGCACACGTCCGTACCCCCACGTCGTAACGTACGCGTGGATGTAGTGCCCGTATAGACGTGTATATAACAGCGCGGGCGCACGCGCATACGTGTGCGCACATATCGTGTGTGCGTATATAGTGTCTGCACGCGTACCTACATGCGTATGTATACAGCATGTGCGTATACGTGTATATATAATGTCTGTGTGTGCGTGTATATAACACTTATGTATAAAATACATGTGTGTATATACGCGTCTATGTATATAATACGCGTCTGTGTATATAATACGCATCTGTGTACATAACACGCGTGTGCATGCACATGTGTGTATAAATATAAGCGTGTCTATACGTCTGCATGCATGTACACGCATGTAATGTGTGAGCATGCACATGTGCGTGTCTATAATGAGGCGCGTCTATAATGAGGCGCGTCTATAATGAGGCGCGTCTATAATGAGGCGCGCGCGCGCACGTGTGTGCGTACGCATACATGCGTGTATTTAAGCGTGTGTATGTACGTGTATGCATACACATAACGTGTGGGTACACAAATGCGTGTGCATGAAGTGTGTATGTACGTGTACAAGTGTGTGCTCACTGTCTGCGTGCGTGTAATGTGCACGTGTACATACAATGTGCACGTCTACATGTATATAGCGTGTGCATGCGTGTGCAACGTATGACATCTGTGTGATGTCTGTGTGTATATTTAACATACGTAACGCCTGTGTGCATTTCACATGCGTGCGTGTCTGTGTACGTGACGTGCGAGTGCCCGTGTATATGCCACGTGTAGGATATATCGCTATGTATATAATGTTTGCGTCTGTGTACGTATATAACGTGTGTGTCGGATGTTTCTGCGTGTCGGGTGTATATACGTCTGCGTCTGCGCGTCCGTCCCGCCGCGGCGCCAGGCGTTTTCGTTCCCATGGACCAACGCAAAGCACGACGTGGCTTCTCCGTCCGCATGCACGCGCTGGAGCCGAGATGTCCGCCACGTCTTGGGGCGGGCAGGACGCCCACCGCCGCCGCATCGCGCTCAGGGCCGCGGGGCTTCAACGGCCAACCGTTGGCCATCGGCGCGCCAACCGTTGGCCATCGGCACGCCAACCGTTGGCCTTCAACACGCCAACCGTTGGCCTTCAACACGCCAACCGTTGGCCTTCAACACGCCAACCGTTGGCCTTCAACACGCCAACCGTTGGCCAAGAAGTCCAAAGACTACTCAACCACGTGGCACCTCGAACCGGCGGGCTCGTCCAAAACCAGTTTCACCCTCTAAAGAGCAGATCCACCATCGTGCGGAAGGGCGGCAGCGAATCCAGGCGGATTTAAGGCTGGTTTTGTAGAGCCGCGGCAGCACGACGTGTCTAGAGAAGAGCCTTGAGAAGAGCCACCCAAGAGCGGCAACAGACAACAACTTAAGACGTGTTCTCAACTTACCAGCGTCTTCTCTGGTCGGGCACATCTAGCTTCACCCCATTTCTTTGAACGACTCTATGCCGATAATAGCGACTTCGCTACGTTCATCCACGTTAAAGAGAATTTACAAGGCAGACGGAGGCCACGTTTCAAAGCACCCACGTTTCGGTTAATTGTGCCTCAAAACTCACAACTTCTGAGCGCGGAACGAACTTTCTCAGAAGCGCGTCGCAAGGATAAAGTCATCGGAGCCGAACGCTCGCGGTGGAAGCGACGGAGGTGATTTTGGTACAGGACTGCAGGCTTGCGCAGTCCACGCCCGCAGCCAGTTAACGCACAATAAAAAAAAAAATAAAATAAAGCGATCCCGCGCTCACCCTACCCCTCAAATCAATCAAGTAAATACGTGAAAAACACACCACGAACGCGACGGCAGGGGCTCCCGCCCTCGTTCAGCCTTTACGCCCGGCGGTACGTCCCGACCTCTACCCCGCCAATCCCACAGCCGAAGGGCAAGAAAGCACCAGCCTACCTTCGTCGTCCTCCTCAGGCTGCGCAGGATGTTCCTCCTCCTCGGATCTTCCCCGTCGGCCGTTTCGTAGGGGATAACGGCGTTATCGCCTTTATACCCTTGGGAAGTCTGGTCTTCCTCTTTCTTCCGAATGGGTCCCAGCTCGTCGTCGCTCCCAACGCTGAAGCTGGTTCGGTAGCTAGCAAACCTGCCCAGCCTCGTGCAGCGCGTCCGATACAGCACGGGCTTGCTAACGACCGATACTTTGCGGCCCCGCTCCAGGGAGCTGGTGTCCATCTCGCTGTCCGAGCCGTTGCCGCTGCCGTTCGATTGGGTTTTGTTAATGTTTCGGATGGTGATGATCTTGCCCTGGGTGCTGTCGTGAGGCACGGAGTAGATGTTCTCCTCTTCGTTTCTGGGTTTGACCACGGCATCCATCGGCTCGGCGTAATCGGAAGGATCGAAGCAGTCAGCGGGCAACCAGCTACTAGAAGACACGGACTTCCTCTGCCCGTCCCGATGCCCCTGCTCCAAATACGACAGGTCCCCCTTCGTAATGTCAAAATGGACGGGGGGCTTTGGTTTCACCGGAGGAGGTACTTTGTTGTTCAGCTTGCTTTCAAAAGTGCTCATGACGGAAATGAAAGACAAGCCATCGTTCCCCTCCAGCTCCATGGAAAGCTTCGAGTGGTCTTTGGGCAGGGCGGGCATGGACGTGTCCTCTCTGAAGGGGCTGTAGGTGGGGGGCTCGACGTCCTCCTCCGAGTCCTGCAGGTTGGAGTTGCAGAGAGGGGAGCCCGCTCGAGGCGAGTTGAACACCTCCTCCGTCGTGCTGCAGGCTTCGGCCACGTTGTCGTACATGTGGGTGGCTTCGATGATGTTTTTTTTCTCCACCACGTCTTTAAAAAACGAGTGGAAAATCTCCAGCTTATGCTGCGGCTGGCTACAAGGTATCGTGGTGAACTTGCCGTCGATCTCCTGGGCGATCTCCTCGCCCTCGGTGAGCTGCTCTCTGCTCAAGTCGTTGTCCAGGATGTCTATGGAGCCGTCCGTGAGCGCCACGACCTGTATGGGGATGATATCCTGCACCTCGCAGAGAAAGGCACGTAGCATGGCCAGGGACGCCTTGCGCTTCGCCGAGTAAAAGACGATGTACCCGTGGACGAGCCGGCTTTTCCTAATGCTAAAGGAGGAATGGTAGGAAAGGAGGGAGAGCTCCACGCGCCTCTTGTGCGGCCCGATGGATAACTCGAGGAGGACGGAGCTGCTGCTGCCGCACTGCGAAGGTCTGTAGGTCTGGGACTGCAGGATGGGTAAAAGGATGTCGTCCGCGTTGAACGGATCTCCGCACATCAAGCACATGACGATCCGAAGGTCGACGTCCGCCAGGTCTTTGATGCTGGAGGTCGAGCTGACGAGGTTTAAGTTGCGTTTCGAGTCCAGCAGCCCCTTCAAAACCTGGCTGATCTGTTTCTCGTTGATGTTACGGCCGTACCCGATGCCAGCGGACGCGGGGTCCAGAAAGACGCACTGCAGCTTGCTCGCGATCTGCTGGCCTTGCTGTATCAAGCTATGTAGCGTCTCGCCACTGGTGTCCCCCCTCTTGTTAACGAGGATGAGCGTCAGAGGAAGGTGAACCAAGTGATTGTCCCTCCTGCCGATGGTCGACTCCCTGCTCTTTTCGATGCTTTCCACCACGTAGGACAGCGACTCCTTCGAGTTGTAAAGGCAGAGACAACCGTGAGGCTGAAAGGTGGGCGTCTGGAAAGAGTTAACGGGGAGCCGGACGTTGCCCTCGATCGGCCTCAGGGACAGCTCGTACATCTTACCTTCGATCACGTATTTGTCGTCGTTGGTGCAGAGCGCCCGGATCTCGTTGGCCAGCTCGCGCGCCAAACCGTCCTTGCCAAGGATCACCAGATTGATCCTGTCGATGTTGGAGTCCGAGAGCAAGTTCTTCTGGTTGCGTTCGGAGGGCCTGATGAAGCGGGAGCTGATCAGGTGCTCGATTTTAGAGTCTATGCAAACCGGGCAGCTCGGACACGTTTCCTTCGTCGGGTGGTACACGAAGTGGATGTGCTTCAAAATCAGGGCGTCGCGCTCAGCCTGCAGCTTCTGCAGAGCTTTGAACCTTTGCTCTTCGCCCAAGACATCCTGAATGACGCCCATTTTCTCCTTGCTGGGTTTAGCGTCGAGCTCCAGTTCGTAAAACAGCTCCGAGTACTCCAAGAGCAGCTCCTGAAACTCCTCCTTGGCCTTTTCTATAATCTGTTTTTGGTGCTTGCTGTAGATATCCATATAAATCGACTCCTCCAGCCACATGTAAAAATCCTCGTTCATAATGAAACTGCGCGCTTCCTCCCAGGGCTTCCCGGGCGTGATGAAAGGGGAAGTCTCCAGGTTTTCTTTGAAAGCTCTTCTCATTTCTGCCCTTTTCCTCTCGTTCCTCAGCTTTTCTAAATGAGCTTCGTAGAGCTGCTTGGCGGGCTGGGTCTCCATCAGGTCGAAGGGAATACGCTCGTTCTCCATGTTGTCGATGTGGCTCGTGGCGTCCCAGGGCGTCTCTTCCAGGACAACAAACCATTTCAGAAAGTCCGGCTTCGTCTCCAAGAGCTTCTCCACTTTTACGCAGCTCAGGTGATCTATTTCGTCCAGGTCCGGGATGAGGGCTTCAAACGCTTGAGGAAGCATGGCGAGATACATCTTCCGCCGACGCTCTATGTGCTCCTGCTTGAGGCGGTGGACGTGCTGCAGAAACAGCTTTTTGGCTTTCTGCGTTCCTTCCAGGTAGACGTAATCCTGATACTCTGGAGAGGACTGCATCTTGCGGCTGACGTTCGACCACGTCTCGTTGTGGTTTTTGACGATGCGGCTGACCAGCCACTCGTACTTGTCTTTAGCAGCAGCGATCTGTTGACTTTGCTGTTTCAGAGCTTCGAAGTAGGGGATGATTTTAGTCTTTCCCCGGCTTTTATCAATCAGCTGCACTAAGGTGCTGAAAGCCAAGTCAATGTTCACATTGGATCTAGCCGACGTCTCCACGACCTGGAGGTTCTTTTTGCTTAAGGCAAAAGTATGTGCATCCCTAATGTACCGCTCCACGCCTTCGTCACACTTCGTCAGGACCACCACGATGGGCTTTTTTGTTTTCGCGAGTTGATTGTAAAGGTTTGAAACGAATTTGAGCTGATCGTCAAAGTTCCTGTTCATACCCCTGCTAACATCAACGCAGAGGAGAAAGCCATCCACCAGCAGCTTTCCGTCCGGCATCTGTTTTTGTTCAAAGTCCTGTTCCAGCCCAAGCTGATCAGTGCAAAAGTACATGAGCTTTTCAGCCGACGCCAGTTTGGTCGCAGCAGCCCTCTTGATATAGGGCTGCAGGGCCGTGCTGCGGTGAGGCTGAAAGGTCTGGTCGTCGATAAACTCCGTCTGCTCCACAACATGCATTTTACATTCGACGCAGTCCTCCAGGGAACGCACAACTTCCCCCCAGTAGAGGAAATGGTCATTATTGACCACCCTTCCCCCAAAGTCACTGGTGCTGAGAACCGAAGTGTGGTCCAAGTGAAACTCATCCGCGCTGGGCCGTACAAAGCGGTTGCAAAGGCAGGATTTCCCAATGCCGCACTGCCCCTTCTCCTTCTCCGTCCCGGACAATCCCACCACGCTAATGTTATAGGTGGGAATGCGAACATCTTGCTTTCTTGCCATCATCATCGTCCACACATCCTGTCCCAGGCAACCGTTTCCGAGAGGATTAGTGTTTCCGGCACCCGAGGCGACTTGGGAGCTCGGTGGAAGGCGGGGTGACAGTTCTCAAGCCAGGCAGGGCGCCGGGGCGATGAAGTTCGTCGTTCCCATCCTGTACGTACCAGCAGCGCTTCAGTTCTTGCTGGTCCCCGTCGTCGGACGGCCGACGTTTCCCCCTAGGAGAAAGAGAAACAACCATCAGCGTTTCAGCTCGGGACCCCCAAACAAGACCGAAATCTGCCCGTACCATTTTCGTACGCCTCGCACTCGAACGCTAGCGCCGACGCCGGGGAGATACCGGCAGCGGCGAAGACGCGTCAGCCGCAGCATCCGACCGAGCACTAACCGCAGCGGGCACGGCTTCCCCACTGTCGTCACGAGCGGCTTGTGGGCGCAAACCACAAGCCGACCGTGGCGCGAAGGCAGATCAAGGTCACGGTCTGCCCCCCAGCCTGGCGGGGAGCAAGAAAAACGGGTCAGCGGCGGAGGGGAGAGACGAGGGGGATCCACGGCGGAGCCTGGGGAGAGAGGGCTCGTTTCGCGGGCGCTTCCGATTCGACGCCGAATTGAAAGCGAGTAAAACAAACCGTCCCGTCTTTTCTTTGCCTTTTGACTTAAGATCAAGCGTAGCGCCGGCTTAACGCCTGCTTCTACCGGGAGGATTACCTCTTCGCTCCCCGCGGATAGACGGGGTCTAATAGGATCAGAATAGTTTAAAAGAAGAAAAAAAAAAAAAAAAGGCATAGAGATCCAACTAAATCTTGACGAGGTGCCCTACGTGCCCCAGGCATCAGCCGATGCAAGGAAGTCCTCCCGGAGGGAGCGGCGTTCGAGGGAGGGACGATCCTAATTACCGCTCTTGAAACTATGAGGGAGCGGGCTGCCCGGAGAAGCTGCGGACGCCCCATCGTGGGAAGCGTTCAAGGTCAGGTTGGACGGGACTCGGAGCGACCCGATCCGGTGGGAGATCATAGAATAGAATCATTAAGGTTGGAAAAGACCTCTAAGATCATCGAGTCCAACCGTCGACCCAACACCCCCATGCCCACTAAACCATGTCCCTCAGCGCCTCAGCTACACGTCTTTTAAATACCTCCAGGGATGGGGACTCCACCACTTCCCTGGGCAGCCTGGTCCAATGGTTCACCACTCTTTCAGTGAAGAGATTTTTCCTCGTGTCCAATCTAAACCTCCCCTGGCACAACTTGAGGCCGTTTCCTCTCGTCCTATCGCTTGTTACTTGGGAGAAGAGACCGACCCCACCTCGCTACAACCTCCTTTCAGGGAGTTGTAGAGAGCGATGAGGTCTCCCCTCAGCCTCCTTTTCTCCAGACCAAACAACCCCAGTTCCCTCAGCCGCTCCTCATCAGACTTGTTCTCCAGACCCCTCACCAGCCTCGTTGCCCTTCTCTGGACACGCTCCAGCACCTCGACGTCCTTCTTGTAGTGAGGGGCCCAAAACTGAACACAGTATTCGAGGTGCGGCCTCACCAGTGCCGAGTACAGGGGCACGATCACTTCCCTACTCCTGCTGGCCACACTAGTTCTGATACAGGCCAGGATGCCATTGGCCTTCTCGGCCGCCTGGGCACACTGCCGGCTCATGTTCAGCCGGCTGTCGACCAACACCCCCAGGTCCTTTTCCGCCAGGCAGCTTTCCCTGCCCACGGCAGGGGGTTGGACTGGGCCGTCTTCGAAGGTCCCTTCAACCCGAACCCTTCTGTGATTCTATGACTCTGTGGATGAGCAACCTGCTCTAGCGGAAGATGTCCCCACCCACGGATCTCTGAAGGTCCCTTCCAACCCAAACCTTTCTACGACTCTATTGACGGGGCTTGGAACAACCTGACCTAGCGGAAGATGCCCCCCGGCCATGGATCTTTGAAGGTCCCTTCCAACCCAAACCCTTCTATGACTCTACGGGCCAGGGCTTTCAGCAACCTGATCTAGCGGAAGATGTCCCTGCCCACGGCAGGAGAGTTGGACTGGATGGTCTTTGAAGGTGCCATCAACCCAAAACCTTCCGTGATTCTCACGGCAGTTGAGACGACAATCCGACAGCGGAAGAGCTTTCGGCTTCCGGCAAAATCAAAATGAACTCGCGTGCAGATGACACCCCGGGTCGTCGGAACAACCCAAGGAGCGCGGCCTTCCACGACGTCTCCTCCACTTTGATGTCTGGATGGTGCAGTTCTACCAGTTCCCCAGTCGGACTGAATCACACAACAGACAAAGGCTCCCGCGAACCTGCCACGCTGTCGGGCGCTTTGCTTTCAAAAACCTGCCCTCACGTTCATTTGATCTCAAAAAACCGCCCCCCCCCCACCACCACCACATTTCACCCCTCCACGAGGTCACCCACGTCGGCCGAGTCACCAGGTTACGCAAGCCGAAGACCACGGAGAAGAAGCGGTTGTTTGGGCTTAAACGCAAGGGGATCGGGCATTTTAGGAGTCGGTCCGCGGCTCTTCCGTGGACGCGCTATTTCCCGCGGGAACGTCACTTATCGGCAGCGCGTTTCACTCCTCAAGGTGAGACTCTTGGAGGTAAAAGGGCGTTAACAGCCACAACACCGGTGCAATGTAAACTATGCTGCCAAGCCGCTGTCAAACCTTTAATTACTTCAAATAATTACTCATCGCTCAATTTGAAGGAACGCAGTTACTCCCCGGGAGGCTGGCCGGGCTCGGGGCTGCTTGCACGGCTTCTCCTGCCGCTCCGCCGGGAACTCTGCTCTTCCTCCCGCGTTTTTCCTCAATCCTCGCCGTTTCTCCCCCGTTTTGGAGGACGAGACCGGGTGGGTGCCAAGCACCCGGACCCTGGCGAGACACCAGCGCGCCCCGGCTTCCCCCCGGCGCCGTTTTAATCGGTTTGTCTGACCGGCAGCCGAACCGGCGAGTCGTTGCTGCTCCCCCATCTCCTCTCCAACGCTCCCGTTCTCCGGCCGGAGAGCCCGGCCGACGCGGCAGCTGGAAACACGGCACGGGCGCCAGGACGGAGGGGTTCCCTCCCGGTTGTAAATTTTCTCACCGCGTCCCGGTAGCAGAAAGTCCCCGAAACGGGTCGTTTGGATCTTCGCAAAGATTGATAGAAGCTTTTAACCATCTGGGTCCGAAACGCTGAATCTCGTGCAACAGATGGGTTATCCTCGGGTGCGCGGCACGACGAAACGTCTCCCCGGCTGTGCCCAGCCCTCTCACGGACGTAAAACCGCTTTCCCAATTTCCCATAAAAAAAAAAAAAACCCACCCCAGAGCCGCGGGGCCGCCGATTTCCGAGACCAAATCTGCGACGAGCGAAGGCAGCAACGTACCAAGCGTCCAACAAGGGCGAGGAAGGGCCAGCGCGGAGGATCCCGCTCCGCTTCCCGCGTTAATCCTCGGTGCAAAGCGGGCAATTTATTACCGGATTGCAGGACGTGGCTGGGCCGGGCAACAGCATCGCCCGACGAATTTCTGACAAATTGGGTGAAATTCAGGTTTTCTGTCCACTTCCGCCTGGCGGAGAAGCCGCCTTTTTCTCTTCCGTCGGCAAAACCCGCGGCGCGCGCGGTTGCAAAAGCCTTTCCACAGACGGGTTTCGGGAGCAAAAGCAAACGCCAGAGGCGGCAGCTCCTTCGCCTTCACGCCGTCGCCCTTCGCCCAGCGCGCCTTCGCCTGCACGAGCGTTTCCTACGCTGGCAAAAAGCAAGAGACAGGGACATCCGAGCACGTCGCGGGTGGGGTTTCCACGCCAAAATTACAGAAATTAGATGCGGACAATAGCTCAAAAAAAAAAATATAATCACCGCGCATCCTATGCGACTCCTGAGAGTCATTTCCCCCACTTCCTCCTGCAGATCAGTTTCGTGCCTTTAAAATTAGGCTTTAATTACCTAAAAAAAAAAAAAAAAAAAAAAAAAAAAAAAAAAAAAAGAAGTGAGGTGCAAGGTTTCGGAAGCACGACGGCGTAAGAGCAGGCTTCGGGGGAGCGCTGGGACGCCTGGCGGGATCAGTCCCGGCCAGCACCCGGGAACCTGCCCCGTTTCCACCGTGGTTTTCGGCAGGGGGCCGGGAGAGATCAGCCCGGCGGGGGGGGGGGGGATAAGTAACCCCCCCCCCCGGTTTCAGACCCGGGAGCTGCAGAAAGCTTCGCGCCCACCCCGCCGAAGGCTTTTCGGGTGCACTCACGCTCAGGCCTGCGCGTCCTCAGCTCCTCGTCGAGCTCAGCCTAACGAAGCGACGTCCTTTCTCCTCCGCTCAGGGCGCGGGAAGGGGAAACCCGGCGATCAGACGGGGTTGGCTTTCGTTTTCTCTCCTCAATCCCTGAGTCAGGAGTTACTCATTTACGCCACAAAGTCCAGCCTGGCAGGACCAGGAAGGAGAAGGGACCCCCGCTGTGAATCCCCAGCAAAGCGGGAGGAATTTAGCTCTTGTTTCCTCTTAAGAAGCTGGCAGCGGACCCAAAGAGAAGGTTAAAAAAAAAAAAAAAATAGATAAAGAAAAGGTATTTTTCCACCCCCAGATACCCGAACCTGGCTATGACCACAGCCACCAGCCACGACAGCTCACGCAATCCTGGCTGCCGATAAGCCTGGGCGGCTGCCGGCTCTAAACCCGGCTTTCCACGCCAGCCCTCAACGCTCGCCGCGTGCGTGTGTCGCAACAGCCCCAGAATTCATAGTTACGTTCAATTAAGCAGCTTCCCAAACGCTATTAAACGGGAGACAAAGCTTTCTTCGTGCTCTTTGCGGCGCTCACCGGGGTCACGAAGGCCCCGGCGGGCGCCTGCGGGAAGAGGAACTCCGGTTTGCGACTCGAAAACCGGGTCCGAGGGGACCCGACGGCGGCGCGGACGCCACCGGCCGGTTTTTGGCACGGCTTTTTATTTATTTAAGGGGAACGACCTCCGTGTTGCAGCTCTCCCCAGGTCGATGGGATCCTCTTCCTCCTCGACCCGCTGCCACAGACGCTCGGGGCGCCGAGCGTTCTGCACAGCACCAAGCCGGAGGCTAAAATCACAGCAGAACCGGCGTTCCCGCTGGGAAATCGGACGAAATTAAATCCAGGGGGCGGAGGGTTTAAGGAGACACAGCTCCGTCCTCGCCTACACCTTGTTTGCGGGGCGGTGACCGGCCGGACCGCAGCAGGAGCTCGCCGTGGGACAAGCCGCTCCGTCCCGCGCGTCCCTGCACCCAGAACCCCTCCAAACTTTGCATTTTTGAGAAAACCGAGCGTTTAGCAGAAGCATTTTAAACCGACTAAGCTAAGGCTCTAAATTAGAAGCCGGATTACGCAGAGACGAAAAGAAACGGCGGCCCGGCAGCGCCTTGAGGGGACGCAGGGCATCTCCAGCGCTTCGTTTTCTGGGCGTATTAACATCGGCAAAAAAAAAACCCCAAACCAAACCACCCGGAGCCGCCCGGTGCCGGGGTCCCCCGGAGGTGCTGCCGCCCCCCAAGCTCTGCGTCTCTCCGGCTGCCGGTTAAACCACCCCAGTGGCGCGGACCAGCCTCGGAGGCCAAACCTACGGTGGCTCCGTCCCTCTGCAAGTGGCAAACCTGAACTCGCTCGAAGCCCTAAAGAAAATAAATCATAAATAAAAAAGAAAAAAAAAAAAAATCAACCGTGAAGCTTAAAAACGGGAGGTCGGGGTTCGGCGTTCCCCTTCTCCGGGGAAGGCAGGCGAACACGATCCCACCGCGGCGGCCGATTCAGGTAACCCGGAGCCGGCCACGCTTATCTCGGGCATTTCGGCGAGCCCCGGCCGCGGCGTCATCGAAGCGCCGCGAAATAATCTGACGGCTTTAAAGGGTGGAAATACCTGGCCGGGAGCCAAGCGGCCCCGGGCGCGCTCTCCCCAGCGGGGTCATTAAATCTCTCCGACTAAAAGGAAAGGGGCGGCGGGGGGGGGGGGGGAATAAATATGCGGTTAAACAGCATCTCGCAACGGAGCGGGCGAAGGTTTTTCTGCAACGGGGTGGCATCCAGGAGCATCTCGCGTCACAGCAAAGGCGAAGCTGAATCCGGGATAACGTTAAGCAAAAATAAATCCACCTCGAGGCTACGATCCCTTTCCAATAAACCACTGTTTATCCATCGTTAAGATAAATATCCCGGACAGTTACCCGCAGCCAAACGACATCGCGGGGGAAAAGGATCTTCATCTAAGCGCCATTTCTTCTCGCCCAGGTGTTTAAAAGTTGCCCCAACGGCACCTTCAACACAGCCTCGGCGCGTGGCGCCGCCGCCGCGTTCGTCAGCTCGTAAAAGGCTTTAGAAACAAATCGGTAATCCCGAGACAAAAGGCGAAGGTCAAGCGCTATCGGGATGGGGGAAAGGGATATGAGGTGCTGCGTGAATATTAATCGTCTCGGGCCACGCGCTCCCCTCCCACAGCTCTCACCGTCAGCGAAGCGCCGGGCAAGAGAAACCTCTTACGGGGCTTGTTCTGGGGTTTGGGGTTTTTTTTCGGTGTGCCGGCAGCGGAGACGGGCCTGTTCGTTCACCGGCTCTCCGCCGACACGTAGGAAGGAGCGACGACGGGTGGCAAGGCGCAAGCTCTCCGCGGGGACTCGTCCACCGCCCCGGCGAAAACACGGAGCCTGCAAAACGGAGCCTGCAAAACCCCCCCTCTCCTAACGAAGGGGGTTTCGCAAACCCACAGACGTTGTCCCGTCCGGCGCGGCTGTGACCCACCCCCCCCCCCCCGCCCCTTCCCCGGCCAAACTCCTCCAGCGACGTTCCCGGCAGGAGAAGGGGAGAAACCAGCTTTGAGGCGGGTTGTTCGAAACGTGGCGTTGGGTTGAGTTGTTGGCTCTGCCAACAGCTTCACAAGGGCTCAGACTGCAGGGTTACACGTATACGCTTATATACGTACACGTGTACGCGTATATATATATATATCTATAGAATCCTAGAAGGGGGGTTGGGTTGGAAGGGACCTCCAAAGACCACCCAGTCCAACCCCCTGCCGTGGGCAGGGACATCTCCCACCGCATCGGGTCGCTCCGAGCCCCGTCCAACCTGACCTTGAACGCTTCCCGGGATGGGGCGTCCGCAGCTTCCCCGGGCAGCCCGCTCCAGCGTCTCGCCACCCTTACCGCAAAGAATTTCTTCCTCCCGTCCAACCTAACCCTCCCCTCCGTCAGGTTAAAGCTGTCGCCCCCTCGGCCCGTCGCTGCGGGCCCCGGCGAAAGTCTCTCTCCATCTTCTTACAAGCCCCTTTCAGCATCGAACGGCCGCGGCGAGGCCTCCGTCTCTCCTCCGGGCCGAACAACCCCAACTCCCTCAGCCTCTCTCCGCGGCGGAGCCGCTCCAGCCCTCGGACCATCTCCGTGGCCTCCTCTGGAGCCGCCCGAGCAGGTCCGCACCTCTGCTCTCGCGGGAGAATCCCCCTCCCTCGGCCTGCTGCCCGTGCTGCTCTGGACGCAGCCCGGGAGACGCTCGGCTTTCCGGGCTGTGAGCGCACGTTGCCGGCTCACGGCCCATTTGTCACCCGCCAGCGTTCCCGAGCCCTTCTCCGCAGGGCTGCTCTCCGTCCGTCCGTCCGTCCCCCAGCCTGTGCCGGGACTGGGGATCGCCCCCACCCAGCTGCAGGACCTCGCGCTTGGCCTCGCTCAACCTCACGAGGTTGACGTCGGCCAACGTCTCCGGGTCCCTCTGGCCGGCAGCTCTTCCCTCGAGGGTACCAACGGCCCCCCTCAGCTTGGCGGCGTCTGCAATCCCACCGTCTAGGCCGTCGACGAAGGTATTGAACAGTGCTGGTCCCAGGGTGGACCCCTGGGGGACACCCCTCGTTGCCGATCTCCGTTTGGACGTTGAGCCGTTGACTGCAGCCAACGTGTACGCGCATAATTTTATATATATTTATATTTACGGACCAACCGGAGCCCTTCCCGGCGCGTTGCCACCGACAGCCCCGGTTCAACCCAACCAGAGCAAAACCCAACCGGGAACGTCTCCGCAGCGGGGACGGAACCCTCCGTCCCATCCAACCCGAGCGGTTGACGGCTCCGTCACCGGCCGCCTCGCCGAGAAGGTACCAGAACGTTAATCACCCTTCCCCGACGGCGAGCAAACTCGAAACTCATTCTCGAGGAAAATAAACCGGGGCAACGTCCAAATGAGTCAGCAAGGACGAAGCCAAAGGATGTCAAAGTCGTAGAGATCCCTCAGCGAAGGAGCAAAGACCAACCGTTGAGCCTCAGCCCGGCTGGCCAAACGCTGGTACACACCAACGAAGCCGGCCGTGGCTAGAAGACGACCGGGCTTCGAGCCCAGAGCGAACGCAAGCATCACCTTCCACGACGGCCAGGCCGAAACCCCGCGTCGCCGTAAAAATCGCTTTTACGCACCCGATTCCCAACCGCAACCGCGACGAATCCCGTTTCCTTCAGAAAAACGAGCAGACCTCGCCGCCCCAACCCCTCGCCCGCCCCAACTAAGCCAATTCGCCCCAAAACGAGGGTCGCCGTCGCCCCGCGGCTGTCGGGCGGTCACAGACGCCGCGGGCACGAAGCTCGGCGTGCGCCTACACCCCCTCCCCTCCCCCCCCCCCGATTTTCCCGGTTTCACCGGAATTTGGAGGCAGGAAGGGAAGACGCAGCCGCGGGGAGGCTGGACCTCGGCCGTTATCTTATCGGGCATCTTTCCGCGGGGTTTTACAGCCCCGCCGGACGCTCGCCAGCCGAATCGCCCGGCTCCCGAGGGGACCAGCTCCTTTCCCACCGGCGCCAAGAAAACCCACCGTGGTTTGGGGGCCGGCAGAAAATTATCCGGTTAAACACGGACCTCTACGAGACGCTCACGGTCGGGTCACGCTGCTCCGGAGAGGACAAGCTTCTAAATCGGCATCCCCCAAACCACCCCGGAACCAGGTAAAGCCCAAACCTCTCCAAAAAAAAAAAAAAAAAAATCGCCATTTGCTGACGCCTCGAGACGGGCCATGCCGCGAGGACCGAGGGAAAAGCCACCCGGTGAGCGGACGTGGCCGGGGAGACACCGGGAGAGGGCTAAGGCCGGTTGGGCAAGAAGGAAAAATAATATAAAGACTAAAAAAAAAAAGAACGAAGCGGGTGCGGAGAGAAAGAGCCCCGAGCGCAGACATCGACCCTCTCCGGGAGACGCTGCTCGCGCCCCGCTCCGGTGATGACGCCGTTTCGGATGCGCCGCTCCCTGAATCCCGTCTTCCGAGCCCGGGACGAGGAGACGCGCGAATGCCCGAGCAAGGAAAAGCCTTAAAAGCGGACGTTTCGCGCAGCTCAGAACCGCGCCAGGGTTTCGGTTTGTTTGGTTTTTAAGGTGGCAAAGGGGAAAAAAATAAAAAAAATGGAAGCTCCCCGAGGCTGGGAGGTGAGCGGCGCCGCTCCGAAACACCCGGGAACGTGCCCGGAGAAAGAAGGCGGCGGGGGGGGTGGGTGGGGGGGGTGTAAAAAAAGAAAAAAAGAAAGAATTTAAATTTATTTTTCCCAAGCGCCGTCGAAAGCCTGACGGGAAGGCAGTACGCTAATTAAGCTTCCCCAAATCGGGAGGGAATAAGGAAAGCAGCGGGAGCCCCGGCGCAGGAGCGGGCATCCTCCGCGGCGCAGCCTGAGCGCCCGGCTCAGCACCTTTTTGGGGTTTGAATTTTCAAATCGTGCGGTTGCTCAAATCCGCGGCCCTCCCCCTCCCCTCCCCCCTCCCGGGGTCGGCGGGGCGAAAGCAGAAATCAATGAATTCAGGCCATTAAAAATTACATCACCAGCCGGCCCGAGCGCGCGTCAGGCCCGTCTTTATCTCCGCGGATTTAAACGCCAATTACCGGCGGCTCGTGCGGATACAGCAGCTCCTGGAGGAAAAATAAAAATAAAAGAATAAAATAACAAAAATCGCTACCGAGAAATCAAAGCCCCCCCCCCGTTTCCGTTAAAAAGCCCCGATATAAAGAATCATTGTGCGAAGCTTAATCTCCCGGCGAACGCCTTAACCGTTTCCCCGGCCCGCAGCCGGCGCCGTCAATTTATTAC